>NC_051157.2:95910896-95958803 GCF_013339745.2 Dermacentor silvarum
TCGGCTTATGAGAGACGGTGGCGTGGAGAATTAATTTGACCACCTGGATAATTTGACGTGTGCATTAATCTAATTGTACGAACGGCCATCACTACAGGAATTCGAACGAGCGACTTCTGGCTCATCAGCAGAACGCCATAGCTAGTACCGCTGCGGGTGTGCAGGCTGTAGGCCATGGCTGTTTGCTGCTATACGAGAACCAAACCAGGTCCGCAACTGCCCGAGTTGAGATTGCAGAACGAGCCGCGATGGGCACAACTCAAGAAAGTAACTGATGCCGAGAGCGGTAGCTTACAAAAGGGAAGCACTGGAGGAAGAACCTGATGTGCCGAAGCGCCGAATCAAAGAACGACGATCAAACACGGACGTGATCTAGACGCACAAAAACGCCTGACCAGCGACTCAAATGTTTTTTTTCCTCTATCAAGCACGGGAGGACGAGGATTACGGTTGTTGCCGGTCGGACAGGGGACCATGGCGTTTCCTGGCGGACACATTCTGGAGGATCTCGGGCTGGCACGAAGGAAGAAATAATGTCCGCTATTTCTAGGCGCGCAGCCAGCAAGGAGCAAGTCGATCGCTCCGCTCTCCACCGATGGCGCCAGTTCTAAAACGCACGAAGAGGCTGTAGGTCGCTAGCGGCGTGTGTGTGTGTGTGCATGTGTGCGTGTTTGTAATGTCGGATCAATAGCAGGGCCTAGTGGCCCGCGACTGGAATACATCCTCTGTGAGCGAGTGCGGAATTCCTCAGAAGGAAACAAGCTTCAGGCTTCTGACAGCCATGTATAGCAGGATCTTGAGCTGTGTACGCGCGGTGCTTGCATGCGCAACGCGCCAGGAATAGGAATGTGTTTGGTGCCGACCAAGGTGCTTTCACTGTTCTCGCAAGACTATTGTATTTATCGGCACGTAAGACAGGACCGGAAGTGTTCACTCCGTTTCCACTTGTAGCGTCCGTCACGATGTTGATACCGTGAGTAAGGATGCGTGTCATTGAGGGTAACGTTCTTAAATATTGTTTATTGGGTTGCTGCTGATTATACACGTCCTCTCGTGCTTCCCGTCACGGTATGAGTACGCGGAAGCTCGTCCACCTGTGAAGTCTGCGGCAGTATTAGAAGACGAAAATGAAAGCTCGACACGAAGGGACAAGCGATGGTTGCTTGATCATTTTTCAACAGCGATCGATGTAGCACATTTGTATATTAGGAATATACCTAGTAGAGTCTCATGCACTCGCTAGCTGTGCATGTTAAAGCATCATATGTACTTGATGCTTTGGCGGTACTCAAGCATTCTTACACTTGGAGTACCATGCTCGAAATAATCTGTTGCGTTGCGTAGATTCTTTTAGTAAACTTTTTTTAGCTGGGGGAACGTAAGCCTTGGATGCCATCCTCTAGATCCACAATGTTAACACTAGGAGATTGATTTGACTGCTCAGAAAGTCGTCTAGAAAATGACAGCTTACACTAATATTTTAGCGAGCTTCATGATTTAACCCTGTACTAAATGTTTGCAGAAAAGATGCACTGGTGAGTCCCGAATGAGGAACTAGGCGTAACCGTTGGTGCTTCTGTTGTTTCTTTATCTAAATCAGTACACATACTGACACGTATACATCTTTATCTTTCACCGGTGGCCGCTTTCCACCGGCTAACAAATGTTAAACGTTATAGCTCGGCGCAGGACGCGCCTGTGTCGGAGGTTTCTAGAACGTTATCGATGCTTCTTTCCGTTGCCTGTTTTCACAGACGCTTATGTTATCTGATTGTGTGACCGATGCGAATTATCTAGAACTTTCTGGAAGACACTCGGGCATCAGGGATTAATCTGGAACCTTCGATGACTCAGGTATAAAAGCCGACGCGTTTCGCCGCTGATCAGATTCCGACGATCGCCGACTGTGTTCGCCGCTATCGTTGTGCTTCAAGTGTAACTTGCTTTTGTGGGCACAGGTTCGCCCAATAAAGAATCAGTTTCGTCATTCCCAGTTTTACGACTGTTTGCTTCATCGTCACTACTACGTGACATCTGGTGGAGGTGCTTTTATGTCCTTGTACCGGACCCCCCCGTCCAGCCGTGAGCCAAGCCCACACCGTCTAGAAGACGTCGACGCCTACCCCGACCAGCGAGCTAGTCGCAGGCTACTGAACCTGCCACCGGAGTACGAACCCCTACCTGAGAAGACCAAGAGGACAAAAGTCATGACCTCGGCAGCAGCTACCATGACAGCCCCTGTGCCAACATCTGCGGTCGTGATGCAACAATCCAGGGAGCCGCCGACTTTCCGCGGTTCGCCATGTGAAGACGCCGAAAGCTGGCTGGAGGCATACGACCGGGTCGCTACGTTCAACAAGTGGGACTGCGACGAAAAGCTGCGCCATGTTTACTTCTCTCTTGAAGACGGCGCCAGAACCTGGTTCGAGAATAGGGAACGTTCACTAACAACCTGGGACCTCTTCCGAGCCGCCTTCCTGGACACCTTCACGAGCGTCGTCCGTAAAGAAAGAGCTGCAGCCTTGCTGGAAAACCGTGTACAGCTCCCGAATGAGAGCATCGGTATGTACACTGAAGAAATGACTCGATTGTTCCGGCACGCCGATCCAGCTATGCCCGAAGACAAGAAAGTTCGCTTGCTCATGCGGGGAGTTAAGCAGGAGCTATTCGCCGGACTGGTACGGAATCCACCAACAACAGTCCAAGACTTTCTCTCGGAGGCTACGACGATCGAGAAAGCACTGGACATGCGCAACCGGCAATACAATCGCCGTTCGACGCCACACTACGTCGAAGTCCAAGGACTTTCCGACGACCTACGAGACACCATCAGGGCGATAGTACGCGAAGAGCTGCAGAAGTTGCTACCGTCGTCGCAGCCTCAAGTTGCTTCCATCGCCGATATCGTGCGGGAGGAAATCCAGCAATCGCTAGGACTTCCCGAATCGCCGCAACCCGAGCCGGAAGCGCTGACCTACGCCGCCGTCGCCCGTCGTCAAGGCCCCCCTCCGCGCTCGCGCCAGGGCCCCGTAACGCCGCAGTTCCGACGTCCACCACCGCCGCCGCCAGCACGCCCGCCCGTCGCCCAGCGCAGCTACCAGAGGAAGACGGACATTTGGCGCGCCCCCGACCACCGCCCGCTCTGCTATCACTGCGGGGAAGCCGGCCATGTCTACCGCCGATGCCCATACCGCGAGATGGGCCTACGAGGGTTCGCCGTCAACGCGCCGCGTCCAGTGCGGGGTGAACGACCGCGCGACATTGCCGACTACCTCGCCGGAGCCCAGTGGCAACCCCGACGACCCTCACGCTCGCCGTCACCAGGCCGCTACATCTCGCCGCATCGTCATCAGTACACCGGTCCCACCCGGGGCCGATCTCCCAGCCCTTACCGGGGAAACTAAAGGCAGCAACCGATGGAGGTGCGGTTGCTGTACGACGCAATGCCGAAGATCCTCCGCCGACGACGACGACGATTCGCGAATCATTACGACGAGATACCAGCACGCCGCCTAGCAACAGCCTTGACAGCACTTCGCCGCCGCAAGAAGACCGGCCGACGCGACGTAGCAGCAGCGGAGCAAGCCGACGCAGCCGTGATCCGACGCCACGACTTAACCGTAATGCTAGACGACGGTCTACCGACTTAGACGTGCTCATCGACGGTCATAACGTCACCGCTCTCGTCGACACTGGAGCCGACTATTCCGTCTTCAGTGGCGCGTTCGCCGCCAAGTTAAAGAAGGTGAAGACGGCCTGGCAAGGATCTGATATCCGGACAGCTGGAGGCCACCTAATAACGCCGGCTGGAATCTGCACAGCCCGAGTCACGGTAAACAACCGCACTTACCCGGCGAGCTTCGTAATCCTGCAGCACTGCTCCAGGGATGTCATCCTAGGCATGGACTTTCTAAACCAATACGGTGCAGTCATCGACTTAAGATCCAGGTCGATAACGCTTTCAACGCACAACGCGCTACCACCGGATACAAGCATAAGTTACCATGCCTTGAATGTGCTTGAAGAACAAGTCACCATTCCGCCTCGCTCCAGCGTAATGATTTCCGTCGGTACCGAAGTGCCTGCAGACATGGAGGGCATCATCGAGGGCGATCATCACCTACTGCTCGACCGTGAAATTTGCGTCGCTAGAGGCATAGCTGAGCTACGTGCAGGGAAAGCAAGGGTGATGCTCACGAACTTCAGCCCTGAATACAAGCACATTAACAAAGGCACCACGGTCGCCTACATCGACGAAATAGTACAAGCCAGCAGTGCTTTCGCCTTCACGGATTCCAGTGCACCTGCAACGACGACTATAATACCTGAGCCAACTTTCGACGTCAATCAGAACCTTCCCAGGCATAAGAAAGAACAACTAAAAGCTCTGCTCCTGCAATACAAGGACTGCTTCTCGTCGTCGTCAAAAGTTCGACAAACCCCTGTCGCCAAGCACCGCATCATCACCGACGAAAATGTCCGCCCACTCCGTCAGAGCCCGTACCGAGTTTCGGCGCGCGAACGTGAAGCCATAAGGCACCAAGTCGACGAAATGCTACGCGACGACATCATCCAGCCGTCCAAGAGTCCGTGGGCGTCCCCCGTGGTGTTAGTGAAGAAGAAGGATGGAACCCTACGTTTCTGCGTCGATTATCGTCGCCTCAACAAGATCACGAAGAAGGACGTATACCCCCTCCCACGGATTGACGACGCGTTGGATCGACTCTACAACGCAAAGTATTTTTCGTCGATGGACCTCAAAACCGGCTACTGGCAAATTGAAGTCGACGAGAGGGACCGGGAGAAGACTGCCTTTATAACACCAGACGGACTGTTCCAGTTCAAGGTCATGCCGTTTGGTCTTTGCTCGGCACCTGCGACTTTCCAACGCGTCATGGATACAGTACTGGCAGGCTTGAAATGGCAGACTTGCCTTGTCTATTTGGACGACGTCGTTGTGTTTGCCTCAAGCTTCGAAGAACACCTGCGGCGCCTTGAAACAGTTCTTCAAGCAATCAAAACCTCCGGACTCACGTTAAAGCCAGAGAAGTGCCGCTTCGCATATGAGGAGCTCTTGTTTTTGGGCCACGTAATCAACAAGTCTGGAGTGCGCCCCGACCCTCAGAAAACTGCGGCCATCTCCAACTTTCCTCCGCCCGCTGACAAGAAGGCAGTGCGTAGATTTCTTGGACTGTGCGCCTATTACAGGCGCTTCGTCAAGAATTTTTCACGGATCGCTGAGCCACTGACGTATCTCACGAAGGCCGACGTCGAGTTCAAGTGGGAGACGCCGCAAATCGAAGCATTTGAAGAACTGAAGCGACGCCTGCAATCGCCGCCAATACTTGCGCATTTCGACGAAAACGCCGATACTGAAGTCCACACCGACGCAAGCAGCGTAGGACTCGGCGCCGTTCTTGTGCAGAGGACTGACGGACTAGAAAGGGTTGTAAGTTACGCTAGCCGGTCGCTATCGAAGGCGGAATCAAATTATTCCACAACAGAAAAGGAGTGCCTCGCCATCATCTGGGCTACATCAAAGTTTCGCCCCTACCTCTATGGCAGGCCCTTTAAAGTCGTGAGCGACCACCACGCCTTGTGTTGGCTAGCTAACTTGAAGGATCCTTCAGGTCGCCTCGCACGATGGAGTCTGAGACTTCAAGCATTCGACATCACCGTCGTTTACAAGTCCGGGCGAAAGCACTCTGACGCCGACTGCTTGTCTCGCGCCCCCGTCGAACCGCCGCCATCAGGACGACCCGGATGACGACACTTTCTTGGGACCCATCAGTGCCGACGAATTCGCCGAACAACAGCGAGCCGACCCGGAACTAAGGAGCCTTGTAGACTACCTGGAAGGCAAGACCGTCATTGTGCCGAAGGTGTTCAGGCGAGGATTGGCGTCGTTTTTCTTGCAAAACGACATTCTTCTAAAGAAGAACTTCTCGCCTCTCCGAGCCAACTACCTCCTCGTGGTACCCTCAGCATTGCGTCCAGAGGTTCTGCAAGCTCTCCATGACGACCCAACGGCTGGACACCTCGGCTTTTCCCGCACGCTCGCGAGGATACAAGAAAAATACTACTGGCCTCGCCTCTCTGCCGACGTCGCCCATTACGTAAGGACATGCCGAGACTGTCAGCGACGCAAAACACCGCCGACAAGGCCAGCCGGACTTCTACAGCCGATCGAGCCACCTCGCCGACCGTTCCAGCAGATCGGGATGGACTTACTGGGGCCTTTTCCGACGTCGACGTCCGGGAATAAATGGATCGTCGTAGCTACGGACTACCTCACCCGCTACGCCGAAACAAAAGCCTTGCCCAAAGGCAGTGCCGCCGAGGTAGCCCGATTTTTCGTTGAGAACATCCTCCTGCGTCACGGTGCCCCAGAAGTCCTCATCACCGACAGAGGTACGGCATTCACGGCTGAACTAACTCAAGCCATCCTGCGATACAGCCAGACAAGCCATCGCCGCACCACCGCCTACCACCCGCAGACGAATGGCCTCACCGAGCGCCTAAATAAGACCATCGCCGACATGCTGGCAATGTACGTCGACGTCGAACACAAGACGTGGGATGCCATCCTTCCGTACGTGACCTTCGCATACAACACGGCCATGCAAGAAACGACGCACATGGCGCCGTTCAACCTGGTCTACGGAAGGAACCCGGCAACGACGCTTGACGCCATGCTACCGGACGTCACCGACGAAGAAAATCTCGACGTTGCCACCTATTTGCAGCGTGCCGAAGAAGGTCGACAGCTCGCCCGCTTGCGCATCAAGAACCAGCAGAGGACCGACAGCCGACACTACAATCTTCGACGACGCAACGTCGAGTACCAGCCCGGCGACCGTGTTTGGGTCTGGACTCCGATACGCCGACGAGGACTTAGCGAGAAACTGTTGCGTCGCTATTTCGGACCATATAAGATAATCCGACGTATTGGCGCACTGGACTATGAGGTCGTGCCAGACGGCATTTCGCAATCACAGCGGCGCCGGGCACGACCTGAAGTCATCCATGTGGTGCGTCTTAAACCTTTCTACGCCCGCTGACGACATTAGGTACTTTGTTACTTTGTTATTGTTTTTTTGTTGTTTATAACGCATTGTTTTGTTTTCGCTTTCGTGCTTGTAGCATCGGGACGATGCTTTTTAAGGGGAGGGTATTGACACGTATACATCTTTATCTTTCACCGGTGGCCGCTTTCCACCGGCTAACAAATGTTAAACGTTATCGCTCGGCGCAGGACGCGCCTGTGTCGGAGGTTTCTAGAACGTTATCGATGCTTCTTTCCGTTGCCTGTTTTCACAGACGCTTATGTTATCTGATTGTGTGACCGATGCGAATTGTCTAGAACTTTCTGGAAGACACGCGGGCATCAGGGATTAATCTGGAACCTTCGATGACTCAGGTATAAAAGCCGACGCGTTTCGCCGCTGATCAGATTCCGACGATCGCCGACTGTGTTCGCCGCTATCGTTGTGCTTCAAGTGTAACTTGCTTTTGTGGGCACAGGTTCGCCCAATAAAGAATCAGTTTCGTCATTCCCAGTTTTACGACTGTTTGCTTCATCGTCACTACTACGTGACAATACTGTCTTCCCCGTTTCCTCACTAAAATGCATCATGGCTCCTGCCACGGCCGCTGGATAAATAATGAAAAAAATGTGGTTGATCCCTCTTATATAGGAATCGGTATAGAACACGAAAGTGAAACGTGTCTTCACAGAAGTAGTGTAATGTTTATTGCACATTGATATATAATGTCTATTGGTGTTTTGTGGCTAAAGCGCCCTTAGGCGTTGATGCACCCACGCTGACGCCTGGTGGCACGTCTCCTCCATCACGACTACCAACGTCGATGACCATGAGCAACCGTCGTGCATATGGAAGCTGCACTACGCTGCACACGCTAGCACAACGCGAAAGACGAAGCACGTAACTGACACACTAATACAACGCGCAAGACAAAGCACGTAACTGAATCGTCACCGAGTCAAATCAGCGCGTACAGCGCGTCGTAATTGCAGCCTCCGCGATCAACTTCAGAAACATTTTCAGAGCTAATTGCGGAGGCCACGCTCCGCTGTGCTGAGTACGGTGAACGCCACCTAGGTGGCGTTGGTAGTGCTTCTTGATGCCAGCGTCCCTTCGAATGCTGGCATCGAGGCGTCGTAGTACTGAGACCACCGAAGCGTTCACTGTCGGTGCGCGTTAAGGCCGGAATACATGGAGCGAATAACCGGCGTCCGAGCGAAGAACTTCGTCGGGCGGCGAACGTCCGACGGCCGGCGTCAAGAAATTTGCCGTCCGCAGCCGATCTGCCTGTCCAAACATTTTCGTCGGGCGAACGCCGCCGCCGGAAGCGTCTAGCGCGCAGCGGTGGACGACAGCCAATCAGGAGGCACTAGTTCCGGTCGCAATGCATGCTGGTGTTTCGCGCGCGCGCGCCTTTTCGCGTCGTCTGCAATCGCGTTGGTGTTGCCGTGTCTGCATGTCTCTGCACCGATTGAGTAGTTCCTAGTATGATCTCTCAGGAATCGCGTTGTATTTGTACATCCCATATCCGCTGATCTGCGAGGAAACAGACAAGCAGTGCAAGCTCTCTACAACAACCTTCAACAGAAATCTTCTGATCTCAGAGGCCACATGCTGTCGTCATGCCTATCTCCCGACTTCCCCGATAGATGGCGTTGGCATCGGATATTTCTTTCGCTAGGCTTAGACGCGTTCGAAACGAGAAGCGATCTCGAAAACTACTCAAGGTTATCCATAATACTCTGTCGTCGAAGCGGCCTGAGACTAAGCGAAAGCCGTTTACGCAGTTATTTGCTTCCAACTAAGTGAATTCTACAAGGACAACGCCAAATTCAGTTCGAAGCGGGCGGCCGGGACCGCCGCCAACACGGCGGCCAACGCGCGGCGGCGTTCGCCGCATGTATTGCAACACAGCAAACATCCTGCGTCGTGTCGCCGCGTCGTTACTTGACGCGTGAAGTTCGTCGAGAAAGTTCGCTCCATGTATCCCGGGCTTTAGTGTCATAATGCAGTACTTCTCTTTTCTGCTCATAGGCGGCGGCACCGCCCCGAGCAAGAGCGCGGGTACACGGAGGAGTGTTAGATATATAAGGCGCGTCTGTGTAGCTCTCTGCGAATGCGTTTGTGGCGCAATGGGTTAAACGCTCGGCGATCTATCGTCGCGGACCGAGAGGTCGTGGGTTCGATTCCCAAATTTTGCATGTTTGTGGAACTTTTTCTTCTGGTTTCTTTCTTTGTATTATGTTCTATGACGTATTTCCGTCGTGACGGAAATACGTCAGTGAAGTCTTGGTGGACCCCGGAATAAAACACTTTCGTGTTAAAAAAAAAAGGGGGGTGGCCTACCACATGCACCGGAAACGGTGTCATCCGCCGCGGCGCCAAGAGTCGGGGACTGTTGTCTTGGATCAGCTTAGAAAATGTGTCAGGAACGCGCTTGGAACGCCGTCGCCCGTGGAAGCCGACGCGTCCCATCCCGATCAGCTAGCGCCGTTCGGCCAAGTTCGGCCCAGCCAAGCGGCCGGGAATGCAACTACGGCTGGGACGCTCGCTCCCATTACTGCCTGCCTGACGTGTCAGGCCGCCTCTTTCTTTCTTTCTTTCTTTCTTTCTTTCTTTCTTTTTTTCTTCCTTTCTTTCTTTCTTTCTGTATTCAGCAGCCGTGCCCCTGCATACCAGGGAATTTCCGGTATGCAGAATCTCTGTCTGAATTTCTGGCTCAGGATGTTGGTCGCCGATGAAACAGTCCATGTTTGAGTTTGAGACGGTTTCTGCAGTTTGATCACAACGTGTGCTTGAGTCATGATGGCGCTGCGGCAAATCACACCGCTTTGCGAGACTGGGTCGTGTAACGGCAATAGTAGCCATATTCCGTCCGCACATATATATACCTTCAATGCGTACGTCGTTGATGCGTGGAGATAACCAACCGTGTCCTCCTTTGAATGCGAAGTTTTCTTACTTTTGTTTGGTCCTTTTCAACATCGCGAAGCCGGGTCGAAAATGTTACAAAGCAGCCTGTAGGTATTTGCGAGGGCTTGGTATTTCACGTTGCCATCAAGTCATTACGTGATTAATCTGTACAGCGCCTAAGCCGCCTTGTTCGCTTTGCACGACGCGTGAAGTGTCGCTATCGCGAGCATGTATTGCAGTTGATTTAAGTGTAAAAGGAAGAAAAAAAAGACAACAAAGAGAAGGGCAGTCAAGTGATTATGGATAAAGTCATTATAAAGTCGCGACAACTGTGGACACTGCGCCCAATGTTCTCGTCGTAATGTGGACAGAGAACAACTGTTGTTTGTTTCTTAGATCATTTGGTAAATTTATATATTACGTAGGCTTCTAAGAAATCGCAATAAACTCAATTGAGTTTTTGGATTCCAATTTGCCTTTCTAGGATACTTGTATATTGGGTACCCAATGAATTTTTTTCTGAATGCGCTCTTTTTTCTCCGAGACCTCTTCTAATAGGGCAAAGAACAATTTTACGGTTGGTTACAACAACTTTACGAGCTGCCACCATTTTTTTTCGCAATTCAGCCATTTCTTATTTCTAAATTTTTCAACTGCTCTTATGACAGCAGTATCAATAACGTTTATTTATGCTTTTAATTACGTGCCTATTGGTCTAATATTCTTCCTGCAGTATGAACTGCGTCAGCGTGAGCAGATGACTTTCCATGAAGAAATGCGTAACTGTTAGGAGAAGCAATCAAGCAAAGTTATCAGTGCGTAACACAAACTCCATTTTTTTTTCGCCTAACAAAAACATAAAACAAGTGCAGCACACCTCTTACAGCCGAGATAAGGATACGCGAATGGCTTTACCATAATTTTTGGTGATACTTGTTTCGGCCTCTTAACTGCTTTGAAGAATCAGAGTTGTGGTCGACATTATTTGTGACACCATTGTGCATGACCAAATTTTCATTGCCTTTTGCGCCTGTCATGAAGTGCCTTGAGCGACAATGCACGAAGACGCCACAACCATCAATATCTGGGCTCGTTCCAATTATTTTAGACATTGTTTCGTGTTTGTCTTTCATGTGATGTAAAATTAATGCCATGGTATAACAAATGATAGAGCAAAAGTTTAAATGAAGCAATCTTGTCGGGAGAGAAAGTAATGTTCGAGGTAAGGCGCGATTGGTGCGATTTTTTTTTGATATCGGACCAATCGCAAGGTTGTACACTTGTTGCAGTGGTGTGCAATTTTTTAAAAATCGCACACCACTGCAACAAGCCTGCGTTCACTTTGATTACTTCATGAGCTCTTGAATGCCAGAATGTCTTCACATGAAGTTCGGGACAGAGAACAAACTTTAACCATTTGCAAACACCGAGTTTGACCAGGAGTCCAGCACTACCGCTGCTCTGGCAGCGTCTAGTGGTAAGGTTATCAGAAAAATTGGTGGGATATCAAACACGCTGCAAGTGTATGTTCTGCAAAAGGATTAATTCGGAAGAAATATTAGGTGCTAGAATGCTATACGTGTACAAAATAAGGACCAATGTTTATATTTGCACACATAATGGTTGAGTCATAAACGAGACTCGACAAGGTGGGTCTTGGTTTTTAAATGATAACAAGTTGGTTGGTTAGTTTGTCGGTCTGACGTGATAGGGCGCAACCCACTATGGGTGATAGGCTATGAATCGGTCGTTAGCAGAAAGAAACTAAAGAGTTTTTTTTTATAATTAAAGAGAATACATAGCAGGCTAATTAACAGCACATAATGAATCATTAAGGTTCTTTGTCTGTCAGTACATAATGAATAATGATATATTAAAGAACTTGATTCCCTCAACTCTAGCATTACTGAATTTGAAGAACTAAAATGGAAGAATAGATGGTATTAATATTGTTATTCATTTATAGCGACAAAAAAAGACAGCTGACAAGACGCGGATTGTCAAATTTTTTTTGCAACGACAACTGTTAGTGCTGTTAGTGATAGCTGCTGCACTTGAGGATTTTAATGCGAATTACTTGGCTTCCGTTTCATCGCATAGCTCTTCCCAGTAAGGACGTCGGAATTAAAGATTGCTGAGCGAAAGGATAAACAACAAATATGCGGAAGACCGTCGAGACGGATGAAATTTCAACCGTAATTACATGTTCTTATCCCATCTGTTAAGAATGAACGTGCCTTGCGACGCTGGTCTTACAAAACTGCGCGCCTGCTCTGGCCTGCTGTCATCGTGGGCGCTACTTTACGCTTGTAGCACGAAACGTATTAAGGTCGAGAGAAGCTGTGATGCGTAATTTCGAGCTTTCTGCGCTTCAGTTGTATTTTTTATCCGGCAGCAATGTCTGCCAAAATACCTTCAGAGCGAAACATGGGACAGGGTTAAGTGGAGCCAAGTAGGATGTGGCCCATAATCGTGTCACTGCCTGTTCCTAATGGAAAACTTGAGATTACAAATCTCAACTTGTCAATCCGACGGCGCACAATCCGGAAGCATCGCCCCACTGCAATATTCGGGAAGATTTGGGCACAAAAGGGCATCTGGAAGAGACTGCAAAACACGGAAGCAGATCGTTCAATTTCATAACACTGAGATAGTTTGATGCCTCTGTAAATGAAATTGAATTGATGCTATTGAGGAGAATGCAGAACGCATCGGATAGACATGTCAATCACTGCGAAAGTATGTGGGCCATAAAGAACCCTTCTACATTGACTTCAGGCATCACGAAGTGGTGTTAGATTGAGAATGGACTCCAGAACACCGTGTAAGTATTGCGTTTGTGTTTTACACCAGTGGAGAAAGCACGCGGGAATACCTCAGGTTGCGTCATACAAAGATTCCGCAGCAATCAGAATTCTTCCGAACAAGAGCTAAAGAAATTGGTGGACGCTTAAGCTTCGCCTTTAAGAGTGGAACGCGATACCGTTGTCAGGCCCCGTTCGCATTGCATTTTTCTTTCAGTGGAAGCGCTTCACTGCAACACCGAACGTGGGAAGCCAACAAGGAGCAAGCTTACACTGATCCCCTAAAGTCAGCTTCACTTTTAAACAGAAGTGCATTGCTGGGAAGACGTTCTTCCAGGGGAAATATAAGTGTTGTTATATTAAAATGTGAAGGCCCTAGCACCTTTTTTTTTAAAATTAATTGTTTGCTTTTGCCCCGATGAGCGCGCGTGTCCAAAACTCATTACGCAGGCGAAGTCCCACTTTGACCTGCCATAGGGAGCCTACATGCATGTAGGCTCTCCAACCTGCCGCGGGTGCGAGCGCCATCTGGATATCATTTTCGCAAGCATACCCGAGCGTGCAGCTGTAGGTCTGGCAGAAATGCTGGAAAAGGGGTTTGTGTTTGAGTTTCCTCGTAAATTATGTTTTCTCGTACATTAAAACTACAATCGGACGCCGAGTGGTACACAATCCAACGCCGAATCCGACGCCGAATGGTTAAGTCGTACTTTACCCCTTTAATGACGGATTTCACTGTGAGAAATTTAATTTTATTGCGATAGCAATTATATGGACACTCAAAAGCAGATTTCTGCCGTCGGCGTCGCCGTCGCCGTCGGCGTCGCCGTCGCCGTCGCCGTCGCCGTCGCCGTGAGGTTCCGTATGACGTCATTTGGAGATGAAATCGTCGCCGCGCGCCGAACGCTGTATGTGCGAGTGAAAGGGCGCGAGGGGCGCGTCTTTCACGGGGAGTGAACGCACGGCGGAGAACAAACGCGCGTTCTGCGCCGTGCTCGCTTAAGGGCTGCAGAAGTAGGCGTCTCTTTTCTCCTTTACAATCACCATATATGTAGAGCAAACGCGCCTTCTTCGGACGCGCGAGAGGCCGTGGGGGAGGGGGAGGGAAGGGAGGCGACGTTTAGCTGCGGCACCAAGTGCCTATTTATATCAGAGGCTCCAGCAACAGTCACCAACGCCGCACGCATTTTGAGCTAACGCGGGCAAAACGCCGATGGCGTCGACAACAGTTCTGCGTGTTGTTGCTACCAAAGCCGCTCACCTTACTTCGTATGACATTGCTGTGTTGCTATCGCATTCATTGCTTCGCCCTTAGGGCGAAACTGTGACATTTTTTTTTGTTCACCAAAACATTGCAGCACGTGGAGGGCCGGCGCGGTCGGGGTGGTTGGGAATGATTTTCTCCACCACGGACGCCGATATCCACGGCGATGCCGACGCCGGCGCCGACGCCGGATTTTCTGCGACACGGGGCCCTTAAAGCTGTCGCGTTATAATAACAGCCAAAGAGAGGCAATTTGTTGATGACGCTGTCCTGTTTAGCAAAGCTCCAGATCACTTATGAGGAATTACTTAGGCTTTGGAGCGGCAAAGTGTAAAAGTAAGCTCTTTGACGCTGTCCATGAGTGTTCTTATCCAGAACAAGTAGTCACAGAGGACAAGGATCACCTGAAGGAACACATTTCAGGTATTATTAATCCATAAATGACAGCGCTTCGATGTAATGGTGGTATTTTGCATGCGGAACATTTAAAAAAGAGAGAATGCTATATTTAGGCTCATGCAATCTTTACAGACAAGCTGCGCGGTTAGGCGAAATTTAGCACCAAGAACAATAAATTTGTTCTTATTAATTAATTAAACTATGCTAATTTAGTTTCTTATTACTAGCTTTAGAGCGAATGTTGCAATTACGATCTCGAAGTCGAGTAGCAGTGAAGTCACGTCTCCTTAGCCGCAATTATAAGACTAGCCCCACATTCGAGATATCCATTCCTAAAATCTGCTAAACATTTCCTCGGCATTCCAGCTAAGATATCCTTCAACTGTTAAGGGCACGCTTTATGTAACCACCAATTGAAACACGGGTGAATTTCGTAGGACGTTTGTATAGGTCGAGTATCAAATAAGTAGCGCCAGTCTTAAGATTTCTGCTAAGCACAGCATAACTTCATACTTCTTGGCTTCAATTTCGCAATGAGAACATGTGCCCTAAAGTTAACAGCTATAACATAAACAGGCATATTTTAGTTATTTAGCCAAATTATTGTTGAAGTTTTCCTTGCTTCTAATGTACGCATGTCGATATAGACCATCGTAAACACCGCAGGAGCTTAGATATAAAAGTGCCTAAAAAAGCTCATCCGCAATAAAGAAGCACCCGTTATTTGACACTAAAGATGCACAGTTAGTAAATTCTACCACTCCTTGCCTGTGAAAAGGGCCGGTTAACGAATTTGTTTGAGAATGAGCTAAGGACCACGCAACAAAAGAAGGGAAGGCAAATAATAGGCGACTTGTTAAGAGGCAGGATGGCCGATTTATGGATAATTGAGCACGCGAGAGTAGCTAATATGGTAGCTAAGAAAAAGGGGTTGGGCAGGACGTGTAATACGTAGGACAAGTGAGCGGTAAATATTTAGAGTTGTTGCGGAACGCCGGCCACTCGTTCGCGTCGCCAGAAAAGACGGAGCCGCGATACGTTCAACGAAGCCTTTAATGGAGAGAGACGAACACAAAAGTATCATGATGATGATAACGGTGCGCGTACTTCTTGGAGCCAGGCGCGGAGGCAGTAGCCCACGTTTCATTCTTTTTCTTCGTCGTCTGCTGCTAATTTTCAAAATCTTCCGGGGCCTCAAATGTGGTGACATCTAGTTCTAGACGATGTAGCTTCTGCGCTGGCCTCTTGAAGACTTCGCCTCCCTGTAATCGGATTGAACAGGCGCGCACAAATCCGTCGGTGCTGGGTACACCTCTTGAACCCGGGCTAGTGGCGAGAATAACTTGGGCGTGTCAGGAATGTCGACTATTACGATGTCGCCAACCTTTAAATTTTCTGAGTGATGCGTGGGTGAGCGATGAGCCGATGGCAGTCGCAGCAAATATTCATGTTTTCATCGCTTCCAGAAGTCATTCATTTTTTGTCGATGTTGAAAGCGTCGCTGATAGTCGTTGCATCGTGGCTGGCTACTCGGTTTGACAATGTTTTTCCTTCTGGTAAAGTCCTAAGTTGCTGGCCCACTAGGAAATGCGCTGGCGTGAGGGCTACAGCCTCACCTGCCTGATTATCAGAATACGTTAGAGGTCGTGAATTGAGCACCGCTTCAACCTCAGTAATAATAGTTGAAAGTTCTGCGCACAGACAATTTCTACCTAAAACTTTGCGGAGTGCCATTTTTACGGTTCCGACCAACCGTTCCCACCCGCCTCCCCACCATGGGGCCACTTCGTCGATGAACTTCCACAGAATTCTTTGCTCGCAATGTAAGCCTGGAAGTCGTCTTGTCGTAGTACTTTCTACATTTTTGTAGCTCCCGCGACGTTCTCTTAAAGGTTAAGGTATTGTCGGAGTAAATGGTGCTTGGGAGTCCCCTTATTGGTGCTTAGAAGGCCCTCGTCAGGCATTGTGCCTTTTGGCCTCCTTCCTGGAGTGTATTCACTTCAAATAAAGAATATTATTATTACATTATTATTATTATTATTGCAATGTACGCAGGTGAGGACGTATCCGAGACCAGTTCCAAATGCAATGCTCTTGTTACTGCACATGTGAGAAGTACGATGTACATTTTCCTGTCGGAGCTTTTGAATGACTTCGCATACAGTGGTCCGGCAAAATCAAGTCCTGGAGTGCTGAAAGGTTTCGCCCTTTCGAGCCGGCAGACTGGAAGCGGCGGGTACGGCGTCACAGTGGGTTTCGTGCGAAAACGGACGCATAGCAGGCATGGATTGATTGCTTTTTTACGCTTGTCGTGCTCTTGGGACGCAGAATCGTTCGCGTATGTTGTGTATCATCGCCGTTACTCCTCCATGCGTGACTCGACGATGGTCATCCGCAAATACCAGCTCGGTGAAACGATGTCGACTTGGAAGTAGTAATGAATGCTTCACGTCTCGGGTGTCTGTGAGGTTCTGTAGTCTTCCTCCGACGCGTAGAAGCCCATTCTCGTCGAGACGAGGAATGGGTGTAATTGTGCTACCCATGAATTACTGAGCGAACCTTGTCTTTCCAGCAGCCAACTCCGCTCCTCAGGAAACGATTCAGTCTGAACTTGCCGGATCCAATATCTCTCAGCTGCCTATATTTCTTCAGCAGAGATAACTCCCGCATTTTGAATCTTGCGCTTAACGTTAGAGACATAGCGCTGCACCCATGCTGTGACACGGTGAAGCTTGTGCAGTGAACTGAACTTCGTGGCATCTAGCAGTGCGGTTAACTGCACTGCGTTTCCTGTAGAGTGAAGCTTCGTTGGTTTTGTCGCTGTTATTCATAGGATGTTGTTGATTTGGGGCTCTGAATGCTTCACAGCTGGCCATTTTTCCGAGTGCTTACTCAGCCAAGCTGGTCCTTGCCAC
The DNA here is from genome assembly GCF_013339745.2 of Dermacentor silvarum. Lineage (NCBI taxonomy): Eukaryota > Metazoa > Arthropoda > Arachnida > Ixodida > Ixodidae > Dermacentor > Dermacentor silvarum. The sequence goes on from NC_051157.2 coordinate 95,928,238, forward strand.
CAGTCTACCTCGGTAACCAGCGTATTTAAGGAAACACCTCGGGTCAGTCTATCAGCAGGATTGCTTTCTCCTGGACAATGCCGCTAGCTACATCTTGCTGTAGAACCAAAATGTACTCTGTTCATACGCCAAACCTCTACCGCTTCTTCCTTGAAAGGAACAGCAGGACTTTTTCAAACCACAGAAATTTGAATAGGTCACGGTCCTCTTTTCGTATCTCCACTTGCAGGAACGCCTTCTCGATGTCTCCTGTCATCGGTGCTAGGCACCACCTGAAGCGAAGGAAGACCTGCAGTAGGTCCGGGTTTAAGTTCGGGCCAGTTTCGAGGCAACTGTTCAGAGATCTCTCTCCTTTGGCGTGAGAGGACGCATCAAAAACCACGCGCAGCTTGGTTGTGAGTGAGTCCTCAAGAATAACGTCCCTGTGTGGCATGCAGTACGCAGGGCCATCTAACGATTCCTTGTCAAGTACTACTTCAGCATGGCCAGAAACAATGTACTGACGAATTGCCGTATCGTATCTCTTAAGCAATCCTTCGGGCTTGGAGATGCGCTTAACTAGATTTAGTAAACGATTGAGTGAGACGCTGTAATTGTCTTGTAGCGGCTCAATATCTGGTTCTTTACACGGCACGGCTACTTGGTACCGCTTTTCAATCTTTACCATTTTACGTTGGAAATCAGACAACGTGTCTGAATGCCCATGAGTTGCTTCCCTTGGCCCAATTCCCATAGCAACCAACGGCCAAAAGGACTCCCGTGTGCTTTGGTCTGATCCTTTCACTTCTCCAGCTTGCACTTGGAGGACGCAGATCTTCACTTCGGATGTTCCGTTTATGAAGCTCGTTTTCATAGCAGGATCTTGTAGCGTCCAGCCGAGAGTGGTCTTGACCGCGACCAATCCTTGCACTTCCGTGCTGCGTATGACGTCACCGCTCAAGATGTTCCATGCCTGTAGAATTTTCTTCGAACCCAGGACCACCACCTTTCCGGGGCAGCCGCTCTACCCCGGAAAGGCGGTGGTCCCGGGTTCGAGTCCCGGACCAGGACAAATTTTTCTTCAACTGCGAGGCTTTCTTTCGAGGAACCCGGTTGGGTTTCCATTGTAGCAAATTGCTACATTTGGGTGGATGTCTCAGTTTCCCTTCAATTACTTATCTCCACCTAGCGGATTTCCGCTGAACTATTACGTCGTCCTTCAGGAAGGCACCCTATGCCTCAGTTACTCCCACAATGGCAGGCCTCCTCTTCTCGTCGTTCCCAGACAGCTGCGCCGGACTGTTCTTTTCGAGCTCCTTTATGTACCCACTGCAGGGCACTTTGGGTTATCTCGCACGTACGACCGCATCAACCGTCGCTTCTATTGGTCCGGTCTCTCTCGTTCCGTCGGGTGCTACGTTCATGCCTGCGATTCCTGTCACTGTCGGAAAACGCTTCAGGAGATATATGCCGGCAATCTCCAGTCTACCACTATCCCCGTGGAACCGTCCTTCCCAGTAAAACTAAATCTAATCGGCCACTTTCGCACACCATTCTCTGGAAGCAAATGGGTAACAGTACCGACTAATTACGCCAACCGATACGCCATCACACGGGCTTCCCCGACCAGCTGCGCCACAGATGTCGCGAATTTTCTCTGTGCATGATAATGTCCTGCCTGAATGCGCCCTATGACAGGTGCTCACTGACCATGGTCGCAACTTATTGTCGAGATTTATCGCCTACATCTTGAGTTACTGCTCTACTGAACACAACTTGGCCACCTCCTACCATCCTCAAGCCAATAGTCTGACGGAGCAGTTGAGTCGCGTACCCTCACACGTATGCTGTCCAGGTGCGTTTCGAATGATCACCATGACTGGGACGCTGCCTTCTCTCAAGTCACATTTGCGTATAATTTTCATCATGACCATGCCGGATTTTCTCTTTTTAGCTATTGTATATTAGCGAACCGACCTCACAGCCACCTTTTCTTGCAGACACCTCACCTAGCGGGTACGCGCGTGGGGCCGTCGCCCTGACCGACCACGTTCCCCAGCTTGCCCGGATTCAGCTGATGGCCTCAGCAACCACTCCGCGGCGTTTTTACAATGTCCACCACCATGACACACAGTTCTCTCCTGGCGTGCTGATGCTCATGTGGTTACATTTTCGTCGTGTGGCACTTTCAGAGAAGCTCCTTTACCGATACGCAGGGCCGCACCACGTGTTGCGCGCCAGTGAAGTCCTCGCCCTCTCCTCTGGACCCAATGACGCCGTGTACATCAAAAGACTCAAGGCCCACTCTATGCTTACGACTCTGGTTTTAGTTGGTCTTGGACGGCTGTTGTGTCACCGGCGCTAGTGCTATGGACCAATATGAATGATTACGAAGAGGCCGCTGGTATGGACAAGACGACGACAATTTGAAGCTATAGCTTGGGACTTCTGCCCAAGTGCAGCGTATCTGATTTTAAATATACTTGTATCAGGCTTCTCATCTGCCTCTTTCTATGTACAATATTGTTACGTGTGGACGGGTGGTGCGGACGGGACAAAGTGGGTCAAGACATTCATAGTGAAATCTTTTTGCGCACACAATTCGTGTGTGTCCCCTTCACTGTGTCCGTGTCAATTGTGTGCGCAAAAAGATTTCACTATGAATTCGTACCAACTCGCCCAACTATCAGTTCTGCTGGGTCAAGACAGGTGGATTGGTGAGAATCTTTATAAGGCGTGAAAACGCGGCAGCCGGAGCGAAACGCCACGTTAAAGGCACGTCTTTCTTCAGAAGTTCAGTGAGTGGTCGAGCGATTGCTGCGAAATATTTTACGAACCGTCTGAAATAAGAACAGAACCCCACAAAACGCCGGACGTCTTTGACAGACAGAGGTACAGGAAAAGCCGTTACTGCTCGAACCTTCTCCGGGTCTCGTTGCATGCCGGAAGCATCGAAGAGATGACCTATAGCACTGTAATCCGTCGGCGCCCAAAGTGGCACTTCGATTAGCTTAATTGGAGCCAAGCCTTACGAAAGACGTCAAGGATAGCTGCGACGCACTCAAGGTGCGTCTCAAATGTAGGAGAAAACACAAGGACGTCGTCGAGGTAGCAAAGGCAAGTTGACCATTTAAAACTTTGAAGCAGACAATCCGCCATCCGTTCGAACATGGCGGGGGCATTGCATAGACCGAACTGCATAACCTTGAAATGGTAGAGGCCATCTGGACTGCCGAAAGCGGTCTTTACTTGGTCTTGCTCATCTACGGAAATCTGCCAATAACCAGATCGAAGGTTGATGGACGAAAAGTATTTGGCACCGCGAAGACAACCAAGAGCGTCTTCGATTCGTGGTAAAGGGTAAACGTCCTTTTTAGTGATTCGGTTTAGTTGACGGTAGTCAACGCAGAAACGCCACGTGTCATCTTTATTTTTGACGAGCATGACCGGCGACGCCCAAGGACTCGACGAGGGCTCAACAATGCCTTTGGCGAGCATCTGGTTTACTTCCTGCTGAATAACTTGCCGCTCTGCCGTGGACACGCGATACAGTTGTCGGTGAATGGGAACAGCATCACTAGTGTTTACTGATGCTTAAGAAGGGACGTCTGACCAAGTGGTCGATTGTTAGCGTCAAATGTGTCGCGGTAGGAAATCAAAAGGCGATATAACGGGGGCTGCTTGAGCATGTGCGAGGTCCGGAGCGACCATGGGGCGTAATGGGCCGTCGAGGTTCATGGCATCCTGCCGGTAATCAGGAGGATCTGGATACGCGTCGGCTGCAAAAGCAGTAAGGTGGTCGCCTGTCACTGCACGGAGCGTGGCCACCGCTATGCCTTCAGGTAACACTTGCTTCGTCAAGCCAAAGTCGATAACGGAGAGGCACATCCGATTAGCGGCAAGGGTTACGATGGAGTGTGGCACAGAGATGTCGCGCTCAAGGAGGACATCAGGAATAGGTGCGACGACATAGTCGCCATTAGGCACGGTTGCCGTTGAGGCCAATTAGACGAAAGTTCAGGCTTTCGGAGGTAAGCGAACAAACGCTGTAGTGCAGAGGGTGTTCGGTTGTTCGGGGCGAACCTTTGAAAGAAGAGGAAGCTCCAGGCACAGTGTACCTGTGGAACAGTCAATGAGGGCAGAATGCGTCGTCAGAAAGTCGAGCCCGAAGATTAGGCCATGAGGGCAACTGCATGGTCAGCACGGTGAACAGGACAGGAACTTGGCGGCCAGCAATTCCTATGCGAGCAGTGCACATACCACTGACGGCAAGAGTGGCGCCATTGGTGACGCGTACGGCTCGAATGATGGCGGGCGTAAGAAGTTTTAACAGCGAAGCTGTTTAAGCCAGCCGCAATTTGTGGTTCGTGGTTCGTATAAAAAAACTGCCGTGCCGTAGCCATGACAACAACGAGGGCGGAGGAGGGTGGCGCGGCGCATGCGCACGCGGTCTCCTCCTGGCACCATCTCCCGCCCTTCCCGACCCCCGCCTCTCTTTTCTCCGCGGCGCGTTGAGCCAGGAGAAAAAAAAATCACCGCATATCCACGAAGTGAATGATGATGAGTGAGCGAAGCACCGGGGGATCATTCGGGTAACCGTGAATCCCCCGTACATTACCTTAATTATGATCAGTGCAGCAGCACGGCGACGCCGGCAAGCGGACCCAGAGGCGGCGAGAGCGCGGGAAGCGGCGGCAAAACGCCGGAAGCGTTCTCTACCTGAGGTTGGTGGTGCCGATGCTCAGTTCAAGCGCGAGCTTCGTGAGCCCTCAGCTCCGGGTCCGCTTGCCGGCGTTCCCGTACTGCTGCAGCTTTGCGAGCCCTCAGCTCCGGGTCCGCATGCCGGCGTTGCCTTGCTGCTGCAGCTTCCCGCGCCTTAGACTCGGGGTCCGCTTGTTGTCTGCGTCGCCGTGCTGCAGCAGCTTTGCACGCCCTCGACTCCGCTTGCAGTTGAGCTGCCACTCTCACCTTTTCATCCATGGTGGGCGCGCCGTTATCAGAAGCGACCGTTATCATCCATGGCTGAACAGAGTAAGAGAGCGCGCGCCGGGAACGACCGGAGCACCCCTAGCGGACTCCATGTAAACCCGAGGTACGGACGACGAGGGAGGGACAAGGCTAAGCCCTAACGTGCTTCGCCCCTAAAAAAAGGCGAAAGCTTTCACTAGGCCACGCAGAGCTCAATACAGTGAAGCTGGCCGATTGATATCGAGCGGCTAGCCTCCGACGCGTTAAGGCCGTTTCACATGGCGCGATTGGGGCGAAAAAAATCGTTCTGTCGCGCACGTCGCAGAGCAATTTTCGCTGGCAGCTTTCACATGCATTTTTGACTGCGCGATTTCCGTCGCAGCGTCGCTCAAGGTTGCTCCCTGCTCTCAAAGTATCCATGCCTGCATCGTTAAATAAAAACAACATGGAAACCAGTCAAATATTACAATTTCATATTATTCTTTTTTATACAGAATAGTACACAATTTTTCAGCCTTTAATAAAAGCGTGGAGACTTCGCAATCGCTTAGTCCGCAGCTATGGTAAGTGAAAACGCTGCACAAACCGCATAAGCGTGCCATGTGGTGGGGTGGTTTTGTTTTGTACACTATAGTTTTGTTGTTGCGGTACGATGGAAGCCACAACTCTTCTTCTGGAGGAGTGTTTGCTTCTCCAAATAAGGAAGCTACTATTGAGTGTGCAAGCGCCTGGCACAATTTGTAGCAATGAAGACGTTGACGACGGCGACGATCATGAGGGTACGTGCCGTATGTTGAAGGCGGCGTCAGCTCCCGACCTAGATAGCATGCAGCTTCTTCTTTTAAATGAATTGTGCGAGCTCGAGAAAACAAAAATTCTTCGTGAAACTCCTGAGCCACAGGCGCTGGTGGGTACGCTTTGTTAAAACATCATTGAAACTGGTGCGCGACATAGCTCCGCTAAGCTTCCAACACGCGGTACAACAGGAAAGCGCCTATTTCGACGGCGCTTGCTGTTACGTCACGTTGCTCCGCCCACATTGCTCCGATCGCTGCGACTCAGCGACGGAAATTCCAACATGTTGGAATCCTGTCGCGGAGAGCCCGCGACGTCGCGGCGGTCGCTGAGCGACGGAATTCGCTTTGTCGCTGTGTGAAAATCGCGCCATGTGAAACGGCCTTTAGGCGTCGGCAAGCAACAGCGTTCTCGGCACTGTGTCAACTTTGGTTAGCCAGCCTGCGTTTGTGGCATGCCAGGAACGCTGTCACCCGTAGGCGCCAACGCTTCCTGTGCTAGTCACGCGAAATGTCGCCAACGCGTTCGGCGTCGGCAAGCAACAGCGTTCTTGGCACTGTACCAACCTTGGTTAGCCTGCCTCCGTTTAAGGCATGCCAGGAAGGCTGTCGCTCGGAAGCACCCACGCGTCCAGCGCTAGTCACGCGAAATGTCAAGAAAGGGAAGGCACCTCTGGAAATGATCGCTCGAGAATACTGCCGCTAGGTGTTACGAGCCAGCAAATAGCTGCTCTTTAACTCACCGCATTAAATGGTACAGCTTCTTTTCCTCTGACTTGGTTGGGTCCACCCGACGATAGAGGTGCGTCATATCCTTGACGTACGGCGTCACGCTCTCATTCGGCAGATGAATGTGAGATTGGAGCGCCCGTTGGGCTCGTTCACGACGATCAGCATTGGTGTAGGTCTCCAGCAAGGCATGGCGGAACTCGAGCCACGATTTGATGAGCCCTTCTCGGTTCTAGTACCAAGTGCGAACACCGTCCTCCAAGCTGAATTGGACGTTTCTCAACTTCGCCGTGTCGCTCCATTCGTTTACCTCGGCATCGGGCTCAAACTGGGCTAACCAGTCTTCTACATCCTCGAATATATCCCCCTGGAACACTTACGGCACTCGGAGATTCTGCAGCAGGTACTGAGTTGCCTTTGTGACCGCACCTTGCATAATGGTCGGTAGACACGGCGACGTTCCTTCCATGCCGGTCCGTGGGGACGTCGATGTTGTTTCGGAGAGATGATCAAGCTCCAGAGTCAATCCTCGGACTCTCCTGCTGGCCCGGTGAACCGGTGTGTTCACTAGTATAGGACTGGTACTCCTACTACTAGGAGGGGTTTGTGGCATCGGATGAACCGTACCCCGCACCTCCACCAGTTTTGTCACGAAAAGACAGCTGAAGTCGTACCCGGCGTCGGCGAGAGCTGTACAAGATGGCATGCAAATACTTTTCGTGACAATACCTTCCTACATGCGTAGTTAAATTAAACCAAGTTAAGACCTAGCAGCAACAAGTTAATACCTAGCAGTAGCAGCCACTAAGATTGAGGATCGACAGTTTCGCTTTGCCTAAGCTTTTCACAACCCAGTGCAAACTTACCCGTTTTTCTTTTTTTGAGGCGACGACATAGGTTAGCGCTCATTATTGACATTTAGGCTCCAGTATCAACCAATGCCGTCAACGCAAGACCATCTGCGTCTACTTCAATTAGGTTTGTGTTCCTGAGGAGCGTCAACGGAGGATTTAGACACGACGAACGTGATGCAGCACTACCTCCAAGAGCTGCGTAGAATAGTTTTCCGTCCGGCAGGCTCGGGTGACGGGGAGCGACGGCGTTGAAGCGACTGCGATCGCATAGAGGAGCGGCTGTCAGGGGCATCAGAGGTAGGGTACAGACGGCGAGGTGAATAACGGCGAGCGTCGGCGTATGGGCGAGAAGCAGGGAATGAGCTCCAGTATGGCGGCATCTAGGGGGTGGGGCAGTGGCGGGGTACATGACCAACTCAATGGCAGCGGAAGCATATTGGTTTGTCGTCTGGGGTTCGCCATTCAGCAGGATTGCGTGGTCTGGGAGCGAAATACTGGTCATTGCAGGTCATGACCATGGGAATGGGTGCCGAATCAGGTGGGGAGACAGAGCAGGCGGTAGGAATGCCAAGATTTGCAATTTCTTGCCGCACAACTGCTTGAATAGCGGAAATAGTGGGGGCCGCTTGGTCAAAGGTACCGTCAAGGGGTCGTGGGAAAAGTGGGGCCGGACTCGCCGGTTCAATCTCTCGACGAACGATATGCGTGACGTTCTCTTGAAATGGTCGTGTGGCGGTAAGAGCGGAGCAAGAGGACCTGTCAGGTATGTTTGGGAGCCGCGAAAACTGTGCGACGACGCAGCGGCTTTTGGCTGCCTCGAAGCGGCGGCATTTTTTGACGATGGCGTTGACAGTAGAAAGGTCGTTATAGACGAGCAAATTGAAGGCGTCGTCGGCGATTCCATTTAGGATATGGCCCACGTTGTCAACCTCGGTCATGTGCTCGTCGACTTTCCGGCAAAGCGCCAGCACTTCCTGCATGTAGGAGACATACAATTCGGTCGACGACTGGACACGGGTGGCAAGCTCTTTTCGCGCAGCCTGTTGGCGACCTGACGGTTTGCCAAATAGGTCACGAAGCCTCTCTTTGAAAATATCCCAGCTAGAGAGCTCGGCCTCATGGGTGTGAAACCAGACACGCGGTGTCCCTTCCACATAAAAGATCACGCTGGCAAGCATGATGGTAGGGTCCCAGTGGTGGATTTGGCTAACACGCTATACATGCTGACCCAGTCGTCGACGTCAACGCCATTTTGGGTGGAGAATGTCCCAGGATCACGGAGACTGGGAACCGTAACGTACGTTGTTGTTGGCGCCGCAGGTGTAGGTGGCGACGGGGTGGTTACAAAGGAAGCCACGGCCGAGAAAATGATGGTGCGGCCGCTTTGGAGCTCTGTGGCCAGGACGGGGAACCTTCCACCTCCATCACAATGTTACGCGAAGGACGAGCCAATTAGAGGAGCAACTGTTTACAGATTGTTTACAACAGCGGTTGCAGCGCTGACCAGTTGATGATGATGATGATGATGATTGGTGATGATGATGGATGGATTCACAAGGCGAGCCTAGTTCGTTCTTCCTCCTCTTTTCTCGAGTGAGGGTGGCCGCGCGCCTCGTTCAAACAACCAACTACAACACGCGTGTAGCCGTATCATGCCTGCCTGAAAGGAAAGATTCTAAAGATACAACGCCCTTTTCCGAATCTATGTGACGAACAGCTTTGTTGAAGTGATTAATGAAATACTATAAATTTGCCCATTTCATTCCTGCATCTTAGGCGTAAAGGAAACTGGCACGTGTGCATGTGCTCTCACGTATCCGTGCTTCACAATATGGTAACTCTTATGGCATTGCCTTGCATTTCTTAATTTCCTTTCATTTATTTTAATTACACAGGCCGCTTAGTGGCCAATCCTCTGTTGCGTATATATGCCATAGTACGGGAATCATCATCGTCATCATCAACACACAAAGATTTTCTTAGAGGTAGTTGGCGCTGGCATGATAGGAGTATATGTGGCATTGGGGCTTAATGGCAAGGAATGTAGGCATAGAAGGCTTGGGAAGGTGTGCATTATTTGAGAAATTGTGCTCTTGGTGACATATACAGGGTGTCCCAGCTATCAAGCAACACGATTAAAAAAAAGAGGGACGGCGTTACGCGAAGCAAACCTAGTGCGTATTCTTTCCAGTACAGTGGAGTAACCGTCAGTATTTTTTTCGTTACTGAGATTTAAATAATTAATTGTAATTAATTATCTAACTCGAGAATTACTCTCATAATTATCAAAGTGTCAATGAGAAAGTTGTAGAGCAACATGAAAAAATCCCGATACAGCTGTCTGTTGCTCAGTACGTGCTACATAAAAGTGTTTTTCCGAGCATGAAAGAAGCCCTCGAATACACGCAAAGTGCCTCGAGCGGCCAGTCGTGCGGCAATTCTGCGTGTATTCGCTGGCTTCTTTCACACTCGAAAAAAAAAACACATTTATGTAGCACGTATTGAGCAACAGAAAGCTGTATCAGGAGTTTTTCATGTTGCCCTACAACTTTCTCATTGAGACTAATAATTAGGACAGTACTTCTCGAGTTAGATAATTAATTACAACAAAAAAAGTTGTCGCAGTTTCACCTGAAAGGCGAAGCATCAATTGCGATAGCAAATTGGTAGAGAGCTATACAGAGTAATGATACTAGCTTTATCAGCTGTATAAACTTGGACATGCAGCAGCACCGGCAACGCGCAGAACTGTTGTCGACGCCGTCGGCGTTTTGCCCGTGTTCGCTCAAAATGCGTGCGGCGTTGGTGACTGTTGCCGGAGCCTTTGATAGAAATAGGCACTTGGTGCCGCAGCTAAACGTCGCCTCCCTTCCCTCCCACTCCCCCCCCCCCCCCCCCCTACCCCACAGCCTCTCGGGCGTCGGAAGAAGGCGCGTTTGCTCTACATCTATGGTGATTGTAAAGGAGGAAAGAGAAGCCTACTTCTGCAGCCCTTAAGGGAGCACGGCGGAGAACGCGCGTTTGTTCTCCGCCGTGCGTTCACTCCCCGTGAAAGCGCGCGCCCCTCGCGCCCTTTCACTCGCACATACAGCGTTCGGCGGCGCGGCGACATTGGCGCTGAGCCGTGCTCCCTCAAGGGCTGCAGAAGATAGCGCCAACCTTTCCCTTTCCCTCAAGAACCACTTACCGGCGGCGACGATTTCATCTCCATTGACGTCATACGGAACCTCATGGCGACGGCGACGGCGACGGCGACGCCGACGGCAGAAATCTGCTTTTGAGTGTCCATATAATTGCTATCGCAATAATAGGCACTCGGTGCCGCAGCTAAACGTCGCCTCCCTTCCCCCCCCCCCTGCTCACGGCCTTTCGCGCGTCAGAAGAAAGCACGTTTGCTCTACATATATGGTGAGTGTAAAGGAGGAAAGAGACGCCTACTTCTGCAGCCCTTAAGGGAGCACGGCGCAGAAAGCGCGTTTGTTCTCCGCCGTGGGTTCACTCCCCGTGAAAGCGCGCGTCCCTCGCGCCCTTTCACTCGCACATACAGCGTTCGGCGGCGCGCGGCGACGATTTTATCTCCATTGACGTCATACGGAACCTCACGGAACCTCACGGCGACGACGACGGTGACGCCGACGGCAGAAATCTGCTTCTTAGTGTCCATATAATTGCTATCGCAATAATATGGACGCAAAGAAACATTCACGTCAGGCAAGTTAAGGAAATTATTTAAAAGAAAAACGCTGGAACAAAGCTTTGTACTCGCCTATCAGTGAAGCAGAGCCGACTTCGTCTCGCAAATTTCAAAAGAAAACGGAAGAAAGCAAAAGAAAATATGCAATATATCGCATATTTTTCTTTTTCTGTATTTACAATTTTTACAACTAAGTCTTTTACAACCTCAGTGGAAACGCCACATGCAGTCACGCAGTAGTGTTCAATTTAAATGTCATGCTCTCCACCGAGGCCACCCGGCATGCCTGCAATCATTCAAGTTCAATCAGCTGAGATTTCTTTTTTTCTTTTGGGGACACGTGACACATACTTTCGGCCACGGCCATAGAAACAGAAATTATGGAACGGTTTAAAACCACATTCGACTCACTCTCGTAGCTCCTTCCCTTTACCTCTCTGAAGTTTTAGCCATGCTAAATTTGTCTGGGAAATGTTTGTATTTCTGCTGAATTTCATAGTTTTGAATAGACTTTCAAACGATGTGCAACTGAATGTCATACATAATGTTGCAAGGGTATATCGCGGATACTAGAGACAATCGCGGTGAATAAAAGGATAAGGAACGGTATACTACTCAGATCTTGAAATACTGCACATATTCCACCGAATTCCATGTGCAGAAGAAAGTAATCAAGGATATACAAGTGCCAATATCGCCAACTTTCAGACGCGGACATTGCTACACGGGACCTCTGCTGCAATAAAAATGGTCGCGTACCTACTTTTCGAAGTTGTTCGCCGTACACTAAGCTTCACCGGGTATCTGAAAGATGCAGGCTGCGGTTTATGCGGCTCACCCCCGAAGAAATGATGACGGCGGGTTGGTGTACGGTTATAATAATTTTTACTGGTGGGTAGCCTGCGAAATTGGAAAATGCACTAACTAGCGAAGGAACAGAAAAGCAAAATACGCCAGTGACGTGTTCAGGCAAGGAAAGTCAAAACGAAAGATAAAAGCTTGTTACTGGTAAGTTATGTATGAGCAAAACAATGTATAAACACACACATTCAAATATATATATATATATATATATATATATATATATATATATATATATATATATAAACAGCGTGCGAACGCGAAAGATAGGGAAGGCAGGGTTTTCAGTTTTCAAAACCAACAGGAAGAAAATATAGAACGACTGCGAAATTCATACCGAGTAATTAGTTTAAGCTAACCGACTGTGCCTTTGTTCAAGCTAACCAAACGGGCTGCCAAGCCACTGTGCATCTGCTCACGACATTCAAAATTTTTTTCTGCCCTCGAACTACTGCTTACTTGAGGCACGTAAGAAGAAAATAAGGGAAAAAAAACGTTTACCATAAAGTTTTTAATTGCTTTCAAGAATTTTTCTCTTTAAATATTTTGAGACGAGATAAAGAGAGCGTCATTGAGGGTAGCCCCCGAAAAGAAACACGGGTGCTCCCCTTGTTACGATGAACTAACTTGCCTAACTCACCAGCTTCCTTCACTTTGTTTCATCAAGACCTTGCAACTTTCATACGGAAGCAAACGGTGAGCGGCACACGGATGAAAAATACTCAAAAAGGGCTATGCGCCTACCCAAAGGAAATAAAAGAATGGCCGAAATTACTTGAATGTGCCCTAAGTATGGGTCCCGACATAACTCATGTCGTAATTCATGGCACACGTGCCCGGCGATATCGAATTGCAGCTCCGCAGCTAAGAAGCGAATGTTTAAATGAGAAGGCTGATTTATATAGATTTATTATATTGCTGCGCTCCCCCGTATATAGGGCTGCCTAAAATAAATCTAGGGGCGGAAGCGAAAGTAAGATCGCAAAAGTAGGGACGTGGTAATCTATTCCAGCGGAACGCGCGTATTGAGCGTGGAAGACTTAGGCGTGCCTCGTACGCAGAAGCAAGGGCACCGGTGGCTGAACCTCCGCATAATCCTAAAGTTCGTGTGGCGAGCGCTAACAAAGGGCAGTTTAGCCTGCAGGGTGAAGCACTGAAAGCGATGGTGAGGTTTAAGCGCTGCGCTCGAGCTCCTCGCACGGCGTTCTAACAACACGCGGAGGCTACCTGACGTGACTCAGCACGCCAGACAACTGCTGCTGTGAAGCACCCTGGAAAGGCGTGTCGCAGTGCTAATGCGAGGAGGAACGTTGTTAGGCCGTCGTACCTTGACGGTGCACGAGATGAGGCGGATCGAAAACAGTCTGCGTTGGTCAGCGTTAAATGAAATGATTAGATATATATATATATATATATATATATATATATATATATATATATATATATATATATATATATATATATATATATATATATATTTAGGTTGATGTTTTCTATCGGTTCCGTTCAGACCACTGCGGTGCACCAAGGTTGTGGTATTCACATAGCTCTTGAGCAGGCACGCTAAAGCGTGTGCCCACACTGCTCATGCAGGCAGCGGCAGCCACAAATGCTTCCCTGGCTCCGGCGAAACCGACTGAACAGAGCGTGACGTTGCGTTCATGTGGCTTCGTAGTTTTTGCAGCATCTCTGGAGGCCTTGCTCATCTCTGGAGGCCTTGTAACCATCTATGCGAGGGTCACGCATGCGCCCTCAATACCACGACAGCTCGACGACGGCGGCGACAGCGCTGACGGCGCGAACGCGCCTTGTTTTTCTGAATAATTTCTACATCGATAGAACTTGCTGGTAAACGCAGTGGTACTATGTACAGTCGGTTGATTCAGGTCTTGAAAAGCGTCGGCAGTCATGCCCGGTCGAAAGCGAAGACAAATTCATGTTGGTGGCCTTTGTTCGGCAATCTACTCTGCACCACAGGCGCTGCTGATTTTATCTGGCGAGTGGTCCAATCATGAGGTTCGTCCTGCGAAAATACAGCGGGTTGAATGCGTTAAACTGGGTCAGAGTCTTGCCAGGCACGTTTCCTTCTAAGTACGTTCGCTCTGATAGTATATCTCTGAATCTGCTGTTAGATGAATGAAAAAAATTTGGAGGGCAGTTTCGGCTGCACGGCTTTAAGGCTTGCATTTGAATCGTGTACCTAACAACGGTCGCAATTGCGTTTGTTTTCTGGCCGGCCAGACAGCTTTTTCACCAGCCCGCAAACACTTTGTAGGGATGCTTGACACCAGTGTACAATTTGTGATGTGCGCAATGCGCGGCTTTGGCGAAGTATTAAACTGCGGACGACATCTTCCATCTATAGGGTGCAGGTTGACTTCTTTTCCGTCACTCCGGCTTTAAAACCGAGCTGAAAGAAAAAAAGAATAGCGTTCGTGCGGCAATGTCATTATTGCGAAACATAGTGTAACTAGTCGCAAACGGCTAGGCCTTATAGAAAAGGCAATTCAGTTGTACAATTCAAAAGTAGATCCTAAAACGTTCTTGTATTCTATGGCGTATTCCTGCCCTATTTTGACCCAAAAAGTGAGACCTTCGAAAACTAACCAAAACCTTACTTGGTAACCGTAATTATGGGAAACAGGCACGACTGTGCATGCATCATGAAATCTTGCATTTTTAAAACTTCACTTGTAACATCTCTTAATGATACTTCTCGTTGAACTAGTTTGGCTGATTAAGCTTAGGGAAGGAAGTGACGCAGCAGACATGAGAAGAGAGGCCAGACATGGACAAGTGAACTCTAGAAGAAAAATGTTATATATTTGAGTGTAGTATATCGCGCGAAACGCCGATGACACGCTCTTGAATATGGAAATAAATTCTTTGGCGTAGTGCTAAAACACAATGCTAAAAACACAAATGTTGCTGTTTTAGACTATTAAATGGTGCACATGTTGTGCCATATCAAGGTTGAAGCGCTGAAGTGTTTATTTTGGCTATGTTACAAAAGATAGTGAAGTAATACACTATTTATGCTAATCTCGATCGATACATGAAGGAAAAATGAAGAATTACATTGATGCGTCGTGGAATTCTACTCCAAATCCTCGCGTCGTGCTGCGGATAAGACGAAGCTTGACTGACGTTGACGTACACGCTTCAACTGTATATATATACTGACTCTTACCACGTCCCGTTGTTGCTGATGGATGTAGTATTGTAGTTTTATGTATGGGGGGGGGGGGGGGTTCGAGGGCCACAGCTCATGTCCCCATGCCAGTCAACGTACCGGTCATGGACATTGACCGGGCCTAGCTTGTCAACGTCCTTCTTGCGGCCTTAGAGTGCCATGAGGACTACACGTATGTAAAAAAGGGCGCAAAGATAAATTTACGCAATTTATGCTACGGCTCGCCTCTGTGACGAACATTCGTGTCTAATGACCAAAAACGACGCGAAGTTCTTCAAGCTATCGCGCAGGCAATGGTGACAATTCGGGTGGCATAAGACGCCGGAAAGCCCGGTGCTTCCAGCAGCCATAAAACGGGAACAAATGGGCTCACGCGCGTAGGCGTCGGTGGGTGTAGTTGCGCCCCGAGCGACACCGTTTCCTCTTGTTTCTGACTCATGCCGAACATGCCTGCACAATTTGGCCGCGCCAGGCCGCGAGCACGAACAGTGACGACTCCCTCACTCTCCAGGATGAGAGCGTCTCCAGGAAGGCATTAAGAGACAGCGCCCATCTGAAGCGCCAAGAAAAGCTTTTAGCCTTCGCGCTTTCGCTCTTCGTTAGGAGCTGCTTGTCAGTCTGGCCGCTCTTTACCTAACGATGCGATTAGACGTTTTGCTGTTCATTAACCGCGTTTCTGTCTGGACCGTCTCCGCTGCTAGACATGGCCAAGCTCCATATTGCTGGACCATCGCTACACTATAGGTGCTCAGGATCCCCTTGGCAATAAAGCTTAAGAACTACGGCTGACCAGCAAGTGTCGCTGTGTTCTCGAAACCGAAGAGGTAAAATGGAAATCAGGAAAGTAACAATTCGTGATAAAGGAAGCTCTTTATGCTTTGAAGCATGACCAGGATGCCTTAGAACGCGTAGTTATAAAGCGCGGTACACCAAGGAAGGAGAAGCATGTGCTTGCTGCGGTAAAGCTAGGGAAACGATAGAACACGTTTTTATTAGAATGTGATGATATCTAACGAGTGGTTGGTTTAGGTTCCGCTGGCCTCTTTGAAGCACTTAGGTTCAGGCATAGCAGGGGGAAAGTTAACATGACCGCGATGGAGATTAGTAGTAAGAGGCGACTGGTGGTTTATTGGCAGAAAAGTAGGGAGAACACAAACAACGGAGGCGTACAAATACGAAGTTCCCAGTAGTGATTCAGAAAGTTTGATGCTGAAAATTATTTGTGTGTGGGTGTTAGGCAAAATAAAAGAAAAAGAGCTTGGTGGCGCAACCCACTGTCCCACTTCAAAGGGGACGCACATGGCATCCATCCATTCATCCTGAACGCTTTCATGCTGAAAGGCATTACTGCACTGTCCTCGCATTCACGAAAATCCCCATGTTTCTCAGCAGGCCACCGACAAGTGTCCAAAATTTTGCAATCTCTAGGCAGAGCGCTGCGCGTTGAAGGAAAACACACTAGCGTTAACTGTACATGCAGTGCGGCAGCCATAAATACGGCTATGATATAAACCGATTGAGTTGGTTTTACGATGTATTGCAACTTTTAGGATGTCGTGCAACTTATCGCCTTTCTGCGGTGAGAGCAATGTGAGAGCAATTGAAATTTTGTTCTCGATAAGCGTGTTTTTTCTGAAAAACACCAATTTTAATGTTCGTGAAAGAGTGAGTTATACAGACAGAAAAACAGCCGTATGGGTGACGCCATGTAGTCAACATAAATGACGCGACCGAGAAGTCAAACAGGAAAAAAAAATCATGACAATTAAAAAACCAGCGTCATCCACTTCTTGTCCAAGCTTAACACTCGAAAAAGCTCCTTTTCTATTCATGATTATTGTAATCGTCGTATCGTAATCATCGTCGTTAGCGTTACTATTTTCTTAAAATAATGCTTCTATCGGTGATGTGCCCAGCGCACACGGCGCCGACCATGACATGCCCATCATCATTGTGTGGTCTCCTAGCCTACGGGTGCCTGGTTCCCCGCGATCTCGCAAAACAACACCTTATACAGTCACCGTAACACAGTGGTTCAAACAAACAATGCGAAATGGCAGTGTGTAGCCACATTACTTCAATAACCGCAAATAATCATGGGCTATAGGCACGGCCTCACGGATAATGCGAATTCTGGCTTCTTTAATGGCTTGGAGTGAAATGTTGCCCTAATGTCTCGTGGCAACTTTTGTCACAGAAGACAAACGTTCAGTGTCCATAAGAAATACAAGGAAACGAAGTTGCTGCATAAGTTTCAGCGCGCAAACAAACGAACAACTTTAGGGTTTGAAGTCGGAACCACGGAGTAAGATAGACAGGAGCGCCGACTCCGCCGCCGCGCAACGCATTCGCTCGGGACAAAACGTGCAACGCAAATTATACATCTCGTAGCGCCATCTGTCGAGGCGCGTGGAAAACACTCATCAGCTTGCTTCCATGTGCGCATGCGCTGAGTGGCGGAGACCGGCGGCGACGGCGGCGCAGAACGGGCAGCGCGGCACCCGCTGAGCGTGTCGTCTGCTGCAAACGTGGACCGTCGGCCGTCTCAATTTGACAGCAATCAAACACAAAAAATATATGCGCACAAATAATAAAGCGCAAGTAAACACGCGGTAGCGCTTTTATGCACGCATACGAAACATTTTTAGATGTCTTTAGAGGGAACAGACGATAAATGATGCTGTACAAAAAGACACAACACAGACGTACTTGTTTTTCACTCCTCTACGTCTGCACGGAAGCGAAGGTGGGAAATTTTCGTCTTCCTCGCTTTGTTTACCATGTCTGCAGTATGTTTATTCATGTCTGACGGAACAAGGTATCTTGATACTTGTGCGTGAAGAGACTGAGCAACAGGACAGTGTTTTGTTCCCGGCTGTAAATCTGGGTATGGCAAAGGACGCGAGAAGTTTTCGCTCTTCGCTTCGCCATCTGATCTTCAACTACTCCACCAGTGGCGGCAAAAATGCCTCAAATAAGCGAGCGCTTAAAGCAATGGACAAAATATGTGTGCGACACTTCGAGAAGCAGCTTATTTTTGATAGTTACTTCAGCAAAGACAAAGGTGATGTCCTACTAGATCTAAAGAAAGTGCCTCGACTTCGAAGCGGAGCAGTTCCTTCAATTTTTTAGGGAAGCCTGGCGTAGCTCAATGATGCTGAATGCCAGGAGGAACCAGAAGACGCCAATGCGGAAGGACGGGAGGAGCTCAATTTAAATTTCTCTTCAACTACACACAGTGCAGGTGCCTTTCCTTGCCCAGACACATGCCGTAATGTAGAGAAAGAGAAAGGTAAAGAAAGACAAGGAGGTTAGCCAGTGTAAATGCCGGCTGGCTACCCTGTAAATTTTTAGCCTCGCCTTCGAGATGATTCCCCTAGTTATGCAGACACATAGTCAGAGCTTCTGTTGTGAAATAATGAGCAGGAAACACTGGCAGGAATTCCCAATTATTATGTTTAATGAGAATGTGGGGATTCTGCTCACAAGAGAACCGGGCGACACGAAAAACACCGCGAGAAGCAAAGAAGCAAGCGAAGCATCTCAGCACTTGATGCGTGCTCAGATAAAGAAGAGTGATAAACGTCAGCTTTTGCGTAAAAACTTCTTTTCGCTGTCGTCTTTCATTGCTTGAGACCACCCGAACTGCCGTTATATCGCCTTACCATTTGCTATAGTTTTTCTCTCTATCTTTGTTTATTTTCTGTTCCTGTGCCTTGTAAAGTTTCATGTAGGCCACCTGACAAATGCCCTGCATTTGGCCTGTATAAAATAAATTAAATAACATGATACATGACTTGTTTCTCCTGCTAACGTCACTCCGTGAACCGCAAGAGCTATGCGTACTACAGGCGTCAGGGCGTGCGCGGAGCAGACGACAAAACGGATAGGCAAGCAGGCGCCGCGGAGAGCCCCCGCGCCTTTGCTCCTCTCCGCTGCAGAGTTTTTCTTAAGTCGTAGCGCCGTCTGGCGAACACGCTGTGAAGCAGGAGCCGGCGTTGCAGAATGTGTCCCTTCCAGACGAGCGGTGTCGGCGCTCCTGTCTTATCTTACTCCGTGGTCGGAACACAAAAGTAAATGTATATATATATATATATATATATATATATATATATACATACATACATACATACATACATACATACAGGGTGTTTCAGTGAACACTTTCAAAATTTATTTAAGGTTGCCTGTGGCATATAGCCCGATTCTAGTTAATGAGCTGGTCTACTCGAAGAGGCGGACATTACTTGCACAAAAAATTGAAATGAATAATCGACTAATTAACAAAAATTCACTAATTAAGTTTTAAACTAATTACCCGATGGCCCATACTGCAATTTACAAATTGTCGCCGTGGAGTTCGCAAGGCGGATCCACTTAGAATTAATTCTCAGGATGACACCAGTTTCGAGATAATAATTCCCTAACTTTGCGGAGAAATGCATTGGCGTTCCAGTTAATTTTGTGCTTCAATGCATAAAGCGACGTTTTGTTAAGAATTTAAATGGAACGCCAATGCATTTATCCGCAAATTTCGGGAAATATTATCTCGAAACTGGTGTCATCCTGAGAATTATTTCTAAGTGGATCCGCCTTGCGAACTCCACGGCTACAATTTATAAATTGCAATATGGGCCATCGCGTAATTAGTTAAAAACATAATTAGTGAATTTTTGTTAATTAGTCGATTATGCTTTTCAATTTTTTGTGCAAGTAATGTCCGCCTCTTCGAGTAGACCAGCTCATTAACTATAATCGGGCTATATGCCACAGGCAACCTTAAATAAATTTTGAAAGTGTTCACTGAAACACCCTGTATGTATGTATGTATGTATGTATGTATGTATGTATGTATGTATGTATGTATGTATGTATATATATATATATATATATATATATATATATATATATATATATATATATATATATACATTTACTTTTGTGTTCCGACTACAAACACTAAAGTTGTTCGTTTGTTTGCGCGCTGAAACTTATGCAGCAACTTCGTTTCCTTGTATTTCTTATGGACACTGAACGTTTGTCTTCTGTGACAAAAGTTGCCACGAGACATTAGGGAAACATTTCACTCCAAGCCATTAAAGAAGCCAGAATTCGCATTATCCGTGAGGCCGTGCCTATAGCCCATGATTATTTGCGGTTATTGAAGTAATGTGGCTACACACTGCCATTTCGTATTGTTTGTTTGAACCACTGTGTTACGGTGACTGTATAAGGTGTTATATATATATATATATATATATATATATATATATATATATATATATATATATATATATTTACTGAGGGGAATGGGGAGTTAATACCGACAAATGCCGCAATGCGCGCGTACTACATTGTCATCTCCATGATTTGGCCAAGCAGCAAGCTTGTGTGAAGTTTCTTCTGCTCACTGCATTGCTCGTTTTTTTTAGCCTCTGTCACTGTCGGCGTCGGTTACGCGATGGCCGATGCTAAATAACGTGTGTGTCGCGGACTGTTCCATCTTGAAGAACTTCTTTTTATAGCAATAAGCACTCAGAATTTGTATTGCAGGATCGGAGATTCAACCAGCCTTTGTACGTTCATGAGTACGAGCGGTTTCTTGGGGCCGTTGGAACAAAATTTTGAAGAGCTCAGGCGTGTGGCTTGTGCATCAGGACAACGCTCCTGCCCAGACAACGCTGAGCGTGCAGCTTTTCCTGTCAAAAATGAGACGGCAATGCTACCGGATTCTCCCTGTAGTACCCGTATTACATTGCTTGCCACCTATGAAACTAAAACGAGACGTTGAATGCAAATGATCTGAAGGTGTTGCGGACATAAAGAAGGCAACGACGAAAGTATTTGGGGACATCAGAGTGCTGGAGTCGATGCACAGTTTTGCCGTATGAACATTGAGGGTTAGTTCTCGGCTAAGCTAATAAAACGCAGCGCAATCTTTTTTGCCAGATCTAATCGCGGCATCAACGTTGTCGAGGTCAGCGATACTGCGTGACGCATCGTTACGTCGAGATGTTGTCAAGTCCCGGATGTTCGTTCACGCGGAAGCTACTGCGTGATGAATGGTAAAGCAACGCGGCTTGTGGAAATCACCAGCGAAAATTACGATTCCTCTTGATAACACGAAGAAGAAAAGTAAAAAGAACGGGATAGCCAAAGGGAGAAGAAGAAATCCCTCAAACATTCAATTACACTTTGGTGTGTGCTGCTTTGTGTCAAGCAGCGACGACATGAAAGGTGCTTCAGCGTTAAGGGCGCTCATCGTTGGTGCTTTCCGCCGGAGATCGCCAGTCTTACTCCGTGTGATGGTCTAACTATACTACAGGCCGAAATTGATTGCTCCTGTAGCTAGAAAAGCAATTCCGAGAAGAATCAGTCTCATTTGAAGTTTCGTCATGTGAAGAGCAGGGGCTTTTCGCGGAGTTCTATTAAAGCAAACGCCGATTTTTTTAATTCCCTCACTCTGCTGCTCTGCACGGGAGGGGGAGTGGGTAGAGATACATTACAATAGAGACAGTGGATTAAAGCAAAAATAAGCAACCAATGAAACCACAAACAACTTCCTGTATAAGTCAATCCTATGTAATCATGAGAAGCCGAACACCTAGGGCGCAACCTGTCACCAAGTGGAAACTCATATGGGGTAGTCTGAAGGTGCGTCCTGCCATGTTGGCCACGTTAGAAAAGAAGAACCGATACATTTGGAAAGGTAGCGGCATCTGGACTGTTCGTTTCTTAGTTTTTTCATTAGAATAATCGTAACGACAGATAGAAAGGTATAAAGAAGCCAGAATAGTTAGGATCAGATAAGGTGGTTCACTGCGGCTCATAGAAGAGCCGTAGGATTAGTGTAGGTTTAAACTGTCTGCGGGAGTGTGCCGCTTGGACTTTTCTCTTTTGCTCTAGCACTCATTATTGGAGTGAGGTTTGGGAACCGTAATGTTGGGGATAGTTTACCTCAGGCAAACTTAATGAGCTCTGGGGATTACCACGGTGACACGGCGTTTCCGACCGGAGCCCTATACTTAGCAGTGGTGTAGGCAGCCCAGACACTGTTTTATTTTCTGAAATACGGTACTCGTGCTGAGGTCCTTTCTAGTTTCAGTGCTTAATTACTTATGTTAAGCCAGTGTGGAGCGCTAAATTTTTCTGACGAAAGAAAATGCAGAAATACAGGATCTCAAATGCAGAGAAGACTCAGCCTGCACCCTTGAAAGCATCGAACGCATTGAAGGAGCTTTTATTGACTCAACTTCACCGATTTTCCGCATTTCGCACATTATGAAAGATTCTCGGATTACAGCATAGATGTGCGAGCCCTCTAACTATCCATTTTGTGAATACGCCAGCACGTTATTGACCGCAGGCTACAAGATTTAAAAGATAACAAATTCCGGCTGAACCTATCTCACGATGTCTGTAGGCGTCGTTCGATTAGCATTCAAGCAATGTAGCAACGCACCGCATTGCTGACGACACCTTTAATTAGAAACCATAGAGACCATTTTGAGATTTACATTGCTTCGGGTATATGCGATATGCAATGGATGCGGGATCGACCTCCTTTGCTATGGCACTCGCTCGCCAATTTCGGCTATGAACTCCATGGCATGGCGATGACTGTATGGTGGCGACGCAGTAACGACGATGAAATGACGAAGAAAAATTGCTACTACCTGTATTAGAAGTGACACATTTCGAGTAGCTGTAAACACAGTGGTCAGTTCCTCGCCGAAGCTGCGTGGAAAATATCTTATTCGCATGTCCCGGCATTTCGGGCTTGGCATTGTAATGGCTTATTTCGTTAAAATCATACAGCTTTCTGTCATGGTAAAGTTTGGTTTAAAAGCCGTGTTAGTTCTGCCGGGATGTTAACTTCAGTTATGGCGGGATTCGGGTTAAAAAAATACTATATATACATCTATTTACTTATTCCTGGCAGTTTATTTCTTGCAAAGGCCTGATATGCCGGTGCGCGCACATTTTTGTGCATGTTCCTTGCGATGTTTTCTGCGCGATATCTTGTAGGTTGTGCTCATGGACCCCACTGTACTTAGGATGCTATTACTGGAGTGTCTACGCTGACAGATGCAAAAAACGGTTTGTTTTACCATTTGCCGTTTTCAACGGTAAATTTTCGCAAGATGACTTGGCTTTGTCTTATAAGCTTAGATGAAGGCAAACCATGTTGATAATTTTTTGTACACTGTATTAGCCATATCTTTATTATTTTTAGTATTTACAAATCGTGGAAACGCACGAATAACTTGTGAAGGGAACGTCAAACAATGAAAGGAACAGCGTCGAGATATAGAGGATGCCCTTTCATCACCACAAGAAAACTGTCTAGTTCACTGAATCAGACATGAAAATCACTCTTGAAGTTGCTTACGTTCATCCCAGATGAAAATGCAAGTAGTTCTTGGGCTGTGCGATGAATAGGCTGCTGTCACAGGAATTGCCGGAGCTCGCAATCGTGTCTACTTGAATAATTTCTCGAGTCACACGATCCCCGTTTTGCTTGCCCACATTGAGAACAGGCATGTAAGGATGGACGTCATGATCTATTGTAGGGCGATGATGCAAGTGCTTTTCTCCAATATGAGAAACGCCGTAACCCGGCATTCTGTTAGCGTGGCCGCTGCAGTGGAGCGTCTCCAAACCATTTCGCGCGCCGCGTTGACTCCTGTAGCCGGTCAAGAGAAATGGCGACGCTTCAAGCACAGGGATGGGTCATTTCGGCCATAGAGTTTCTCACTATAACACCTAGAGGGTAAACTGGCGCCACTGTCTATGCAAGTTTTTTAAAGGGCGCTGTGCCCTCATGGGAATGACGGGATCTGCGTCTGCGAGGCTTGTGTTGGCTAGTGTTGAACCAGGCTTCGTCTAAAACGTGGATATGGCTACACAAATAATGCGTTCTTAAAGTAAAATCTACATAAAAAGCTTTCACTCACCCATATTACATCTCTCAATAAAGTTTACTCACCTACAATGCAGGATCAAGCGAGGAAAAGCAAGAACAGACGACAAGTTGTTCCAAAGCGACTAAGCGAGCGATAATCTTGTCGTCTGCCCTCCAACTTTAGCGGCCAGCTGATACTTTTTACGTTTCATATAGTTGTGCATCCAATAGTTAAGTCCTCAAAATTAAACAAAACATGTTTTTGTGTAATAATAAAGCTAAAGCAGTTTTTTACGTGCTGTTTTAGCAGGAAATGAACCATTGTGACTGTCAGAACGGTGCCAGCCAGCGCGTCTTCAAGGCGTTCTGGCACTCCAAGAACTATGCCAATCCGAAGTCACAATATATCGGCATTCCCATGCATACCACAGCTCAGCAGCGCCAGTTTTCCCTCTAGGTAATATTGTGAGAAACTCTATGATTACGGCACGTTATATAGCTTCCAAAGTGGCTCTGTAGTAATAAAGAAGACAAGACAAGAAAAAGAAACCCCATTGGCCATGACGGAGAGCACGAAGTTATGGAGTTTTGAGTCCCCTGTGGGGCAACTGCTTTCGAATGTGCGTGGAATATAAACGCACTCGCGCTACCAAGCTCCGGACTGACGTTGTAGGAGCACGGGTGATGTAAATACATACACGGAAGTCGACTAGAGAGCCCTTGATATGTCATGCCACATTACACCTTATGAATGGTATGTGAACGTGTATGCGCATATTTTGACGTCAAACGTGCTGAAGTGCAAGGTGATACTTTTTTGGCATAGAAACACTGGCCAACCTATTCTCCATACGTAATTTTCCTCTCCATACGTAAATCATAAGACAAGAAGTATTTCATGCTTATTCGCTACTTTAAATGGAGTGATGGACGGACAAATCGGTTTTCGCTTCTCGTAAACAGACAAGGAAAGTGCCGATTATAGGCGTAATAATTCAAAAATGTGCCATATAAAATATGAAATAAACATAGCCCAGTCTCTCGTTTTGGAATAGCATCGAAACATGCTCATAAGAATGTTGCGTAAGCGAGGAATGTGTGACTTTTGCAGACCTCCTAAAAATATAGCCTCCTCTCAGATCAAATGCATTTCTGGTGTCTTAGTATTGGTGTTCACCTACACAGTTTAATTTTACAGAGTAAAAACTAATTGTGTATACTGGTACCTAAACAAGGGACATAAAGTGGAATGTGACAACACTGCAGACGCTCATCTTTGTGCTGCTGCGAAAGGTGGTATCACAACTTTCGTGGTGAACAAGGCAATTCAGGCCACTTTCAAATCCTAAGAGGTATGTAAGAAAGCTCCGCAGTCACAACACTTACTTCTCTCTAAAGAAATTAACTTTATCAATGCAAATCAGGTGAAAGTGTATGAAATAGGACCTCAGTATTGCGGCTCACCTAAAGTGGGTATTGAAGGCACTAAAACTAGTTGTTGTGTCCCTTTCTCAAGGAGACAAAGCAGCGGAGCTGTGTGAAGCAACGGCGCGCATTTTCCGAAGACGTTTGAGTTGATATGTCCGTGATGATTGCCAAGAAAGAGACAGAGCAAAACTTTTATGTATCATGCTTTTACAGTGTAATTTGCCCCTCCGCGTTAGATAAGGGATCTTTTTCCTTCACTCTTCCATGGCCGCTAGTACAATGAGCCAGAAATTCATAGCTGATGCCAGGTAATGATTGCGAACTATAGCTTGCGAATGAACGAACTTCCAAGAGCTAAAAGAGAAAGCGACTGCAATGGTTCATTCTGGTCGCGTATGAAGAAATAATTTTGACCATGTGTGCAGAGGAAACAGAGGCCAGACAGGTCACAAAACTTTCAAAAGAAAGTGGCTAATTAGATTTCTCGGCACCGAATGAGGCGTATGCAACAATAAACAGTATCGTAGAATGAGCGAGGAAATCAGCGCAATAATAAGGTACACTACCATCAGTGAACGGACCCAAATCAGAGTTTTCACATCAGTCATCTTGTCTGCCTCAAATATATATAATAGCATACCGGAGTGTCGTACACAGACGTGGTTTCGTAGAAAGCCTTCGGCGGGTAATCTAGGAGGCAAGAGTCAACCCGTTCCAGGTCGACGACATTTTTCGAGGCCGAAAGCGTGGGCAGTCAAGTGTGTCGAAGTGCTGCGATACGGAAACGACAGGCGATTTTGATCACGGTGCTTCGAAGGAAGCAAAATACGCAGATCGCATAGCTGAGTTGGGCAGCGCTGGCGAAGTGGGGACGTCATACTCGTTATACGAGCGCAGTACAGACAGGACGGCAACTACTGCGTGCGGAAAACAGCGGGATTGCCGCGTATGAAAAAAAGAAAACTAAATGGCGCACCAGGAATTCCCCGAAGTGTGCCGACAACCGTGAAAGCGATAGGCAAGCAATGGGGCTGACTATAATGTAGGGACGGGATGCCTCTGTCTCTTTTATTTGTTGCAGCAGCATTTGGCAGAGATAGAATGCTTAGTCGAAGACGTGTGCAATCATATGAACGGCTCACTGTAACTAGATCAGGTGACTGGTGCCGCTCTCCGTAGAACTGTATGAGAAAGTGCAGGGAAAATATGCGGCAAAAGTGGCTTGTACTACCAGTAGCCGAAGCTGTGGTTGACATATTAATCGCATTACTGTTTTTTACATAGATACCTATAACTTATTGTTCTAGACTAATTTAAACTTATGTGAAACTTGTAAGCGTCTGTTTGTTAATTTGAGATCCTATACTTAATCTGTGGTTCTAAACCAGTGACAGAGAGGGGTTAAGAGAGAAAGAAGAACAGACAGAAAATAAATAAAAAGCTGGATTATGTACGTTGCAGTGAAAATTGTAGATGCAAGCTTGAAATGAAATGAAGAAACAACCGTAATGACCACTGCTTTTCGCAACAAGTTGTTGTGAGAAAAGAGTTAGCCAAAGAGGGTCACACGTAACGATGTCCTAAACCGCAGCTTAAGGAACTGGAGAGTGAAGGCTTGCCTTTACAGCCTGTTGTACAACATTCAGCCTTTCGCTACTATCGCATTTTGGTGGGTGCTTTAGCGATTACTTTCCGCAATTTTAAAAGACACGTCGCGGTGGCTTAGTCGATATGGCATTGCCCTGTGGAGCTCGAGGTCGTTGGTTCGATAACGGCCGTGGTGGCCGTATTACGATGAGGGTGACAAAAAACTAAAAAAAGAGAGACGCTCATTTGTTTAGATTTTGGTGCACGTTAAGGAACACCAGAAACTCAAAATAGTCCGGAGTCACCAATCACAGCCTGCCTTATAATCAGATCGGGGTTTTGCAATAGGTAGTGAATTCAAGACAAAATCGGTGTTTTTTGTGAAGAAAATTCACAGACACAGTAGACATAAATTGACTGGTTATCTCCAATAAGCACTTGGTTACTCAAAGTTTCGTTAACTATCATTTTAATTTGTATCTTAAATTTACACGTTAGTGATCCGAAACCGAAGTGAATGGTATGAATCCTAAGAGCGGCGTCGCCTTCGAGAGAGTTGAGGCCAAATTCAGTGACGAAATACACTGGTGTTACAAGCAGGGTCTATCACTTAATGTTGTGCGGCCGTGCTTAAGTTTTTTATGTGTGTGAGAATGATGGTAGAACACCAATGCATTGCGACATAAATTTAGGGATTTGACATTTGGTTACAAGTCAATGAGGACATTAACCTAGAAAGTGTAAGAGTATATAGGTTTCAAGATTATTATGCAGAAGACAACAAGCATGTTCAATAGCCTGGAAATAGAACAACAATTTATGGTCGCCAGCCAGCTTCTAGAGTCCGTGCAGGAGTATATTGTTTACCTAGGTCAATTACTCACAAGGGACCCTGATTAAGAGAAAGACATTTACAGACAAATAAACATAGGTCGGAGTACTTACGACAGGCATTACCAAATGCTAATGGGGAGCTTACCACTGTCATTGAAAAATAAATTGTACAATCATTGTATTTTAACGATGCTAACATACGGGATAGAAACTTGGAGAGTAACAAAAAAGCTCGAGAACAAGTTAAGGACTCCTGATAGAGCGATGGAAGGAAAAACGTTAACGTTATTGGAAGCAGGAAAAGAGCGATGTCGATCAGAGAGAAAACGGAGATATCCGATATTCTAGTTGACATTAAGCGAAAAAATGTGGATCTGGGCAGGCCACGCAATGCGTAGGATTGATAACTGGTGGACCATTAGAGTTACAGACTGGGTGGGCAGTTACATATAGGCAATCACAGACGAGGATGACAGAAATAAGGTGGTGTGATAAAATTAGGCAGTTTGCAGCCGCAAGTTGGAATTAGTAGGGAGACATAAATGTCCTGCGGTAGACATAAAAATAGGCCAATTATGATGAGATGATGATGATAATGATGATGATCAAAAGAATCGTGCTAACCTCAAGACTGCTGCAAAAGGTAATATACTTCTAGAACTGACTAGCTACCATTCCGCAATTTTCCCAATACTTGCAGGAATAAATATTTAAAAATTTATTGTTTAAAGCTAACTAATTAAATGGGTGCTCGATTATTATTGTACAATTGATATACTTAGTTTCAGGGTAAGAAACTCCAGCTAGTGAAAATATTCCGAATATCCCTCCACTACGGGGTTCCTCATAACCCCTTGTGTAGTCTTAAACGTTAATCTCAACAAATGAATTTTTATTCTGTTTCACGGTATCACCAACTGTTAATAAATTTTGTACAAAGATTGTCACAATCCCCTGACTCCCTCCTTGCTAAAAAGCGGAGGCAATCGTATGTGAAACATCTTTCATATAACTCACATACTATACTAATCAACATGCCCTGCCTACACCTCACTAAGTGGATAAATGTAAGCAATGCAGATGACAGTGGGCCACGTGATTGCCGACGGTTGCTGAGATATTCGTCGTTGATCCTCACCACTAAGCCTTCCCAGTCTAAGAGCTTCAATACTTCTTGTAAGCATGCAGTGAAAAGCATTGGACAGATTGTGTCTCCTTGCCTGACCCCTTTCTTGATGGGTATCTTTCTACTTTCCTTGAGAAACAAGGTTGCTGTGCAATTCTTGTAAACATTTTCCAAGATATTCACATATGCCTTCTGTATTCCTTGATTACGCACTGCCTCTACGACTGCTGTTTCTCTACTGAATCAAATGCTTTTTCATAATCTATGAAGCCAATAGAGAGGTTGATTGTACTCCGCAGATTTCTCTATACCTGATTGAAGACATGGATATGATCCATCGTAGAATATCCCTACCTGAAGCCAGTCTGTTCTCTTGGTTGGCTGAAGTGAAGTGTTTTCCTGATTATATTGGAAATTATCTGTTGATATTTTATACAGTACCTAAAGCAAGCTAATGGATGTATATTTTTCACTTCTTTACCGTCTATCTTCTTATGGATAAGTATAATGTTAGCGGTCTTCCAGCTTTCTGGTACAGTTGAAGTCGTGAGGCATTGCATATAAAGGGCCGCAAGCTTTTCAAGCATGATATCTCCTCATATTTGATTAAATCGACAGTTATTTCATCTTCTCCACAGTTTTTCTCCTGGTCATGTCTTTCAGGCCCTTCTAAGTTCATCGCTAGTTATAGAAGGAGCCTCTGAATCCTGTTCATCACTACTTCGAATGAAAGTAGCTTGGCTGCTCTGGGCACTGTAGAGGTCAGTATAAAATTCTTCTACTGCATTTACTATGTCATCAAATTACTGATGATATTACCGTGCTTATCTTTCAGCACCATGCCAAGTTTGTTTCTCACTGATTCATGCTGCATTCACATTTTACAGCTTCCTCAATCTATTCCACGTTATAATTTCGGATATGCCTACTTTATTCTTGTTGATTTGTTTCGAGAGTTCAGCCAATTCGATCTGATCTTTCGAGCTTGACACTTTCCTGTTTTGCCGTTTCTTTATTAGGTCCTTTGTTACTTGGGAGAGCTTATCTACTGGTTGCCTTGGTGCCTTACCTCCTACTTCAATTGCTGCTTCTGAGATCAACCTAGTTACGGTTTCATTCATGACCCTTATGTTGTCTTCATCTTCCTGCTCTATAGCTGTATATTTGTTTGCGAGCACCAGCTGAATTGGTCTGCTTTTACCCTTACTTCGTCTAGTTGGTCTGTTTTTTTTCTTGACTAATTTTATTCGTTCGCTCTTGAAATTGAGAGAATTCCTAGACCTCACTAACCTATGGTCACTGCACTTTACCCTACCTAACATTCTATATACTGCACTATGCTGGATTGGCAGACAGTATGAATCTATTTTATTCCTTGTTTCTCCAATAGGGCTTTTCTCAGGTCCATTTCTGTTTCTGCTCTTTCTGTAGAAGTATTCATTATTCGACGCTTATTATTTATTCCGCGAATTCTACCAACATCTCTCCTCTAGTGTTCCTAGATCGATGCTGTAGTTTGCCCATTGCTTGCTCACCAGCCTGCTGTTCGCCCACGTTCCCATCTGAAGTCGCCAATACATCAGTATACTGAGTTTGCACACCTTTCTCATGGTT